>NW_005871405.1:406088-413044 GCF_000147115.1 Myotis lucifugus | reverse complement strand
TATACATATATATATACACACATACACATACACTAGAGGCCCGGTGCACAAAAATTTGTGCACTCGGGGGCGGTCCCTCAGCCCGACCTGTGCCCTCTTGCAGTCTGGGACCCCTCAGGGGATGACCACCTGCAGGCTTAGACCCGCTCCATGGGGAATTGGGCCTAAGCTGGCAGTCAGACATCCCTCTGGCAGCCTGGGAGCCATCGGGGGAGCAAGGCTTGCCAGCAAGGAGCAAGCCTAAGCTGTAGTCGGACATTCTTAGTGCTGCTGAGGAGGCGGGAGAGACTCCCACCACCACTGCTGTACTGGCAGCTGTCAGCCTGGCTTGTGACTGAGCAGAGCTCCCCCTGTGGGAGCGAGCTGACCACCAGGGGGCAGCTCTTGCATTGAGTGTCTGCCCCCTGGTGGTCAGTGTGTGTCATAGTGACCAGTCATTCCCAGTCATTCTGCTTTAAGGGTCAATTTGTATATTACCCTTTTATTATATAGCATAGAGGCCTAGTGCATGGGTGGGGGCCAGCTGGTTTGCCCTGAAGGGTATCCCGGATCAGGGTGGGGGTTCCGCTGGGGTGGCTGGCCATCCTGGGTGAGGGAATGAGGGCCGTTTTCAGACTGGCCACAGCCCCTTCAGTTTAGCAGTCCCCCTGGGGTGCCTGGCCAGCCTGGGTGAGGGGCTGATGGCTGTTTGCAGGCTGGCCACAGCCCCTTCAGTGTGGGGGTCCCCACTGGGGTTCCTGGCCATCCTGTTTGAGGGGCTGAGGGCCGTTTTCAGGCTGGCCACAGCCCCTTCAGGGTTGGGGGTCCTGCTGGGGTGCCTGGCCAGCCTGGGTGAGGGACTGATGGCTGTTTGCAGGCTGGCCACAGCCCCTTCAGGGTGGGTTGTCCTGCTGGGGTGCCTGGCCAGTCTGGGTGAGGAGCTGATGGCTGTTTGCAGGCTGGCCAAGCCCACCAGTGGGGACCCTCATCCCATGAGGGTGTGGCCAGCCTGGGTGAGGGGCTGATGGCTGTTAGCAGGCTGCCACAGCCCCCAGCCACCCAAGCTCCCAGTGGAGGCTGGCTGGAAGCAGGTATCTTGGGTTTATTTATCTTCTATAATTTAAACTTTGTTGCCTTCAGCGGAGGCCAGATCCAGCCAAGGCAGACGGGAAGCTTGGCTTCCTCCATCGCAGGAGCAACCAAGTCTCCTTCTTGCTCCAGCTCCATGGCTGCTGGTAGCCATCTTGGTTGGGTTAATTTGCATATAGTTGCTTTGATTGGCTGGTGGGCATGGCTTGGGGTGTCACGAAGGTACAGTCAATTTGTATGTTTCTCTTTTATTAGATTAGATATATATCTTATGATGAGTATCCTGGATGCTTAAATTGGGGGCATAGCATTCATTATATCCTTAGGGTAATCCCAGAAGCAGAATTCTGAGGTTAAATGGCATGTCTATTTAAAACATAATGCCAGCCTGTCCTTGAGAATTGCTGATATCAGTTTATACTTCCACCATGATGTATGAGAGTCCCAATTTTTCACACTCTCAATATTTTTATTCATTTTATTTTTAAGTTTGTAAGTATTTTACTCCTCTCAATTTTCAAAAATGGGTCAATATGAGAAATAAAAAGTAATGTTTAAGTCTTTTTCCACTTAGAAATTTTACTTTACCTGAGCTAAATCAATCAGAAAATCATTTATATATCCATGGATTAAAACTTGCTGCAATAAGAGTAGATTGCTTTTTAATGTGATACACCTCATTTAATAATTTCTTCATTAAATAATTCTAATGTGTTTTATTGATTATATAATACTTAATGGTATATAGTATACTCATTGTAAATATGCTATTTCCCTCTTTAACTTAGACTAATAAAAATGAGTTTATCTTTGTTAAATATATGCAGCCAAATTAAAGGCCTCATTTATGAATAAAACAATTTACATATTATTAATAAAAGTTCTAAAGCAATTTGAAATAAATACAAGGCTATAAAATGTTGTAAATGAATGAATGTCCTATAAGTTTGTAAGTCCTAGGAGAATATTATTCATATAACAAACTTGTAACATAATATATCATTTATCAACCTCAGTTCTTAACACTTAAACCAAGAAGGTTCCTGTCATTGCTATTAAAGTAAAATAAAATGACAGTGTTTAAATGACAAATAATAGGGTTAATAAACACACTTTCCCTTATTTTATTTCTAAGAAAGTATGAAAGGAATGGATATCATTCACAGGATAAACATTGATACAAAGCATATAGCCAATAAAACTATTACCACTGTATTTTTTGATTCTATAATAATTTTTTTAATCCTTACCCAAGAATATTTTCCCATTGATATTCAGAGAGAGTGGAAAGGAGAGGGGAGGAAAAGAGAAAGGGGCCAGAGAGGTAAAGAAACATTAATGTGAGAGAGACACATCAATTGGTTTCTGCATACCCCTGACCAGGCTGGGGATTGAACCTACAACCCAAGTACATATCCTTGACCTACCCTTGACCGGAATCAAACTGAGACTCCTTGGTGCACAGGCTGACATTCTAGACCAGGACTGCAATAATTTTAATTTATTAATTTTTTTTGTTAATCCTCACCCGAGAATATTTTTCCATTGATATTTAGGGAGAGTTGGAGAGAGAGGGAAAGACAGGAGGAATATCAATGTGGGAGAAACATTGATTGGTTGCCTCCTGCACGAATCTGACTAGGGCCTGGGACAAGGGAGAAGCCTGCAACCAAGATACGTGCCCTTGACCAGAATCAAACCCAGGTCCCTTTGGTCCGCAGGCCAACGCTCTATCCACTGAGCCAAACAGGCTAGGGCTATAATAATTTTTTAAATCAAAAGACATATTATGTGTTCCCCGCAAAAATTAGATCAGCTAATCTCATTTTAAAGCAGAAAACCATATTTATAGATATATATTAAACGAATCAAGAATTCTTTGTCATATTCATCATAAAAAAAACTTATTCTAAGTAAAAAACAATAAAAAATAAGGAATCCAGAGAGTTGATAACATGCCAGAATATCTTGATTGTATCAATGGAACAAAGTTAAGACAAGTGGAAGTTAATCTTCAATTACCAAAATGAAGCATGGATATTAATCAAATTGGCTCTGGTCACCTTTTAATATCTGTGTTAGAAACATATTTTGGACTGCATACCTTAAGATAGCAGATTAAATTATAAACAATGAACAATTCTATATTTATTACAATATCTATACATGTCAGAGGAAATCAAATTTCATGTATCATGGCATCAGGGAATAGCTTCAGAAGTCCATATTTTTTGTAATGTGTTGATTATAGAAGCATGCAGGACTTCTGCTATCATTTCTTTGATATATAGGCTACCTTAAGATGCAAGATAAAAAATGATGAATTATTAGTTTAACCGATGTGATAAACTCTTTTCATTTAGCAAACTGGCTACTTTATCTACAATTGTATGGTTTTGACAGTCACTGTGTCTGTGACTTCCAACTAATAATGAAGATATATTCCCCTCTCCCAAATTCTTTCAGAAGCTAGTGTTAGCTTTGGGTAATATGAATATTTTAATGATGTTAATTCTTCCTATCCATGAACATGGCATACGTTTCAACTTATTTGTAGCTTCCTAAATTTCTTTCTTCAATGTCTTATAGTTATCCAAGTATAGGTCTTTTACCTCCTTGGTTAAACTTATTCCTAGGTACTTTATTTTCTTTTTTTTTAAATTAAATCTTTATTGTTCAGATCATTACATTGGTTCCTCTTTCCCCCCCCCCCATAACTCCCCTCCACCCAGTTCCCACCCCACCCTCCACCCTCACTCCCCACCCACTGTCCTCATCCATAGGTGCACGATTATTGTCCAATCTCTTCCCACACTCCCACACCCCTTTCCCCCCCAAGAATAGTCAGTCCATTCCCTTTCTATGTCCCTGATTCTATTATAATCACCAGTTCATTCTGTTCATCAGATTATTAGATTCACTTGTTGATAGATGCATGTTTGTTGTTCATAATTTGTATCTTTACCTTTTTCTTTTTCTTCCTCTTCTTAAAGGATACCTTTCAGCATTTCATATAATACTGGTTTGGTGGTGATGAACTCCTTTAGCTTTTCCTTATCTGTGAAGCTCTTTATCTGACCTTCAATTCTGAATGATAGCTTTGCTGGGTAAAGCAATCTTGGTTATAGGTTCTTGCTATTCATCACTTTGAATATTTCTTGCCACTCCCCTCTGGCCTGCATAGTTTCTGTTGAGAAATCAGCTGACAGTCGTATGGGTACTCCCTTGTAGGTAACCGACTTTCTTTCTCTTGCTGCTTTTAGGATACTCTCTTTGTCTTTTGGTCTCAGCATTTTAATTATGATGTGTCTTGGTGTGGTCCTCTTTGGATTCCTTTTGTTTGGGGTTCTCTGCGCTTCCTGGACTTGTAAGTCTATTTCTTTCACCAGGTAGGGGAAGTTTTCTGTCATTATTTCTTCAAATAGGTTTTCAATATCTTGCTCTCTCTCTTCTTCTGGCACCCCTATAATTCGGATGTTGGTACGCTTGAAGCTGTCCGAGAGGCTCCTTACACTATCTTTGTATTTTTGGATTCTTTTTTCATTTTGCTTTTCCGGTTGGGTGTTTTTTGCTTCTTCGTATTTCAAATCTTTGACTTGATTCTTGCGATCCTCTGGTCTGCTGTTGAAAGTCTGTATAATATTCTTTATTTCATTCAGTGTATGCTTAATTTCTAGTTGGTCCTTTATCACAACATCGAGGGTCTCACTAGATTTCTTGAGGGTCTCATCAAGTTTATCGGCGGTTTCTAGACAATTCTTGAAAAACCTTAAAAGTGTGGTTTTGAACTCTATATCCAGTAGTTTGCTTTCCTCCATTTCTGTCATTTGTCACCTGTTTCTTTGTCTCCACATTTTGGCTGCTTCCCTGTGTTGATAGAGTGGCTTTGTGTGCTATGTGTCCTAGAGGGCCCAGTGGCTCAGCCTCCCCAATTACCTGAGGTGGACACTCTTGGTGCACCCCTTTGTGGGCTTTGTGCACAGTCTTGTTGTAGTTAAGCCTTGGTTGTTGTAGGTATCACTGAGAGGAATTGACCTCCAGGCCAATTGGCTATGTGAATCAGCTGTGTCTACGGTGGAGACACCCCTCCGGGGCAAGACTTACTTCAATGGGGCTTTGGTGCTCACTGAGTCTGCCCCCTGAGTGTGTCCCTTATGGATCTGAGGAGTTGTAATCTGGATGGTCCCAATCTGACCACTGGGTACACTGGCTCTTGGATCTAAGGAGGTGCTAATCTAGCCTCTGCCTGAGGCTACCCAGCAGAAGCCAGCTGTAAAGCAATGCAAGTGTCCTGGGGCCTTGGGGCAGCTGAAGTTTGTTATTTTCAGATTACAAAGGGCCGGGCCTTTCATATGCAAAAGCCTCGGTGCATGGCTTGGGTGGGGCGGGGTCCCATGGGATCAACAGGGCGGGCGGAGCGAGCAGTATGGCTGCTCTCTGTCCTGCCTTCAGAGGTCCTGGCAATCGCTGCAAGTGCTTCCAAGAGAAAGCTGCCCTTGAGTTCTGACCGATGCCAAACAGTCCTGTTTCTCCCGTATGAGTCTGGGTCCCCAGAGACTCGCCCGGAACTGGAGCTCAGAGCCTGAGACTCCCTCCTGATTGAAAAAGACAATCGTGTCCTCAGCCGCCAGCCCTCTCTGCATGCACCTCCGCACCTTTGTATTTTACTTCCGCACCGCACCTCCTCTGAGTCTCGGTATGCTTTTCTCTTTCCTTCTAGTTATAGAATTTCCACTCAGCCAGCCTTCCTGTGGTTTTGGATGATGTCCGTTATGTCTTTTAGTTGTATTTTTGAAGTGGTTGTGCGAGGCAGCAATCTCCGGTGTTTACCTATGCCACCATCTTGGTTACTCCTCTACTTTATTTGCTTGTAGTTGCAATAGTAAATAAGATTGTTTTCTCAGTTTCCTTATTGGTGTATAAAAATGTCACTGATTTCTGAATATTAATTTTGTATCCTGCTACTTTGCCAAATTCATTTATTAGATACTAGAGGCCCAGTGCATAAAAATTCATGCACTTGGAGGTGTCCCTCAGCCCAACCTGCGCCCTCTCAAAGTCCAGGACCCCTCGGGGGATGTCCACCTGCCGGCTTAGGCCCACGCCCCGGGGGATCAGGCCTAAGCTGGCAGTCAGACATCACTCTGACAGCCTGGGAGCCCTTGGGAGATGTCTGGCTGACGGCATAGGCCTGCTCCTTATAGAGCGGGCCTATGCGGCAGGAAAAAACCCAAAAGGGTTATGAGGGATGCGGGAAAAGGTCCGCACCACTTGCCGCTGCACTCACAGCCATTAGCCCGGCTTGTGGCTGAATGGAGCTCCCCCTGTGGGAGCACACTGACCACCAGGGGACAGCTCCTGCATTGAGCATCCTTCCCCTGGTGTTCAGTGCACGTCATAGCGACCAGTTGTCCTCTGTCATTCCACCAGTTAGGGTCAATTGCATATTACCTTTTTATTATATAGGACTAGAGGCCTGGGGCACAAAGAGATTCGTGCAATAGGCCTTCCTTTCCCCTGGTTGCTAGCATCAGTTTGCCTCCGGCACCCGGGGCCCAGGCCTTTTCTCTGGCCGGAGCCGGCCCCGGAAACATCAGGCTTCGCTGCTCCGCCGGCCCTGGAAACGTCAGGCTTCGCTGCTCTGCCAGCCCCGGAAACATCAGGCCTCGCTGCTCTGCCGGCCCAGGGGCCATGAGGCCTCCGCTGCTACGCTGGCCCGGAAACATCAGGCCTCATTGCTCCACCAAGCCCGGGGACATGAGGCCTCGCTGCTCCGCCAGCCCCAGAAATGTCAGGCCTCGCAGCTCTGCCAGCCCTGGAGCCGTGAGGCCCTCGCTGCTCCACTGGCCCCGGGGACATGATCCTCGGTTGCTCTGCTGGGCCCCGGG
>NW_005871405.1:383757-405472 GCF_000147115.1 Myotis lucifugus | reverse complement strand
CAGTTTGCATATTACCTTTACTATATAGGATAGAGGCCTGTGCACGGGTGGGGGCCAGCTGGTTTGCCCTGAAGGGTGTCCCAGATCAGGGTGGGGGGTCATGCTGGGGTGCCTGGCCAGCCTGGGTAAGGGGCTGATGGCTGTTTTCAGGCTGGCCACACCCCCTTCAGGGTGGGGGTCCCCACTGGGGTGCCTGGCCATCCTGTTTGAGGGGCTGAGGGCCGTTTTCAGGCTGGCCTGTGACTGAAGCTCCCAGCCTCTCCTTTTTTTCTTTTTTTTTATTCTGAGATTTATTTACCCTCTATAATTGAAACATTGTTGCCGTCACTGGCGCTCCCAGCTCTGAGGCCGCGGCTGGCTGAAAGCAGGTATCTGGGGTTTGTTTAGTTTCTATAATTGAAACATTGTTGCTTTCGGAGCTCAAAGCTGGGCCACGGAAGGCGGGGAACCTTGGCTTCCTCCATCACTGGCGCAAGCAAACCTCATGTTCGCTTCAGCTGTGTGGCTGCCGGCCGCCATCTTTGTTGGCAGTTAATTTGCATATCGCCCTGATTAGCCAATGGGAAGCGTAGCAGAGGTACAGTTAATTACCCTTTTTGTCTTTTATTAGATAGGATAGTAGTTTTATGGTGAACTCTTTAGGGTTTTCTATGTACAATATCATGTCATCTGTGAAAAATGACAATTTTACTTCTTCCTTTCCAATTTGGATGCCTTTTATTTCTTCTTGTCTGATTGCTATGGCTAATACTCCCAGTATTATGTTGAGTAAAAGTGGTGAAAGCAGAAATCCTTGTCTTGCTCCTGATCTTAAGGGATAAGCTTTTAGTTTTTGCCCATTGAATATGATGTTGGCTGTATATTTTGCAATTTTAACTCCCCAAATAAATGTGCCATTTTATATAGCTGCTTTCTTGATGTTTTAGAGAAATTAAAATAATTGAGGACACTGACATGATGTGAATGCTTTACACAAATGATGTTACAAATCTTGGTTAAGTACTTTTCTCCTCTAACAACTCTAGCATACTGAGAATCTGGGGTTTTTCCCTAATAGAAGATAACTTTATTAGCTTAAGAAAATTGCTAAAATAGTCTTTGCTAAAATTAAGAGAAACAAAACACAAAACTAATCTTCTTACACTTGGAAAAAAAAGTCTTTCACTGAATAAACAGGGTTTTTTTTTTGTCATACACAATTAAAAGAGGCATGGTAACTGTGAATATATGTTGACAATAGTCTGTTTTAATATGGAAATCCTATATTTTTCCCCCCATAGTTTTAAAAATACAATCTTACTTGTCTGGTTCATCAGTTACTTTGTCCAGGTCCCCAGGAGTTGTGATAAGAAAGGAGGTATATTTTATTTTATCCACAAAACCATAAGGTAGCATGTATCTATGTTGTACTTGGGACATCTCATATGACTTTTGAACATCACAGCTGCCTCGTGATGAAATATCCTGAAAAAAAATTGCAATGAATGAGTATAAATGTATCTTATATCGAAAATATTCAAAACAAATACAGATGATGTATTGTAGAATTGTACACATGAAACTGATATGACTTTATTAATCAATGTCACCCCAATAAACTTAATTTTTAAAAATCTAAAAGAAAATACACCATAAATGTTCATACTAAGCAAAGGTATAAGTAAAAAAGTAAAAAGTTTTCTTTAATTATTAAAAATATAATTTTAAAAGCATATCCCTAAACCTGTGCCCTCCTAATAAAAGTGTAAATTCATTTGTCAAAAATTAAGGTAAAAATAAACAGAATTATAAAATTTAGATCCATATTCTAAAAATAAAATTGACTTCATAATATAGATCAAATTCTCATATATAAATTTCAGAATGAAAATCAAATTTCATATAGGAATGAGAACAATGATTATTGTTTCATAAGCAACAAAACTATTTCTGCTTTACTCTTCTATGTGAGCATACTTTAATTTTTCTACAAATGAGACCTCTTATTTCATTTTTAGTAGATCCAATTAAGTTGAAAGGCTTCCCCTTTCATCATTTATGGCTCTTTCTATGCCCTACAGTTATATTAACATTTTAATCAACATAAACCACATGTATAGTAATCAGTAGAATAATAATTCTAAACAAAATTAAGTATGAAATATCATAAATTTGTTGCACAATTAATTTCTGTAAACCATTAGCTAATTATCTCAATAACTTTTTAAAACTCATTTTTCTCAAATTATTTTAAAATATAAATTATATATAATGTATATCTTCATCTGTATTATGTGTAAAGAGCAAACTTTTAAGATTTTAATTGTTTTCTGGAAGAAGGTGGGATAGCAATACATATATCTAACAAAACAGACTTTACAACAAAGGCTATGATAAGAGACAAAGAAGGACACTAAGGATAAAGGGAGCAATCCACCAAGAGGATATAACCCTTGCAAACATTGATACACCTAAATATGAAAAGCAAATCTTGATGTATATAAAAGGGTTGATGTGAGGATTAAGTGAGTTAAAACAAGTAAAATACTTATAGTGGTACCTGATTCTATAAAAGTTAGCTAACCTTACTATTCCACAAAAGCTAATTTAAATGAAAAAAAAACAACACTAAACTATTAGCATTTGTGCTAATAGGAAAGTATTAAACAAATTAGGCTACTGAGAAAGCATGCATTTGAAGTCCATCTAGGAGCCATATTTTATAAAAGATTCTTTTGTTTCTTACATCCCTATTACATCCAAAAAATTATTAAATAGAGTAAGAGTACTAATCATGACTACAGAGGAGATTCTTACTGAAACCACACATTTCTGGTTTAAGTCCTATGTCAAACACCAAATGCCACAATCAGTAAGTCACCTAAGAATTGCCAGCAGCTGTTTCCTTCTTGCCTGCATCAACAATATATTTAGTAATGGTAGGCTGAGGATAAGCAATAGTAGCATTAGCTCCAAAGATGACTTTTGGATGTTTTGGGGCTGCTTTTGTGGTATGTGAAAGTGGAAAAGAGTACAAAAGCACAAAGAAATCATGAGTCACAATATACTTAGACTAATATTTAGGAAAGCTTGGCAAAGTACTTGATTGTCTCTATTATACATTTTAATTTTCTTAACAGAAGCTATTATTGTTCCTGCTTCCCTTAACACCCTGGCTGGTATCATCACCCATTCCTTATTCCACTGCCTCTCCTAGATAAGATTGATGGGTTTGGCTACTGGCACAGGGAAGCTATTTTTTAAAATATCTTGAAGCAAATATAAGTGGAATTTTTCTAGGTAACATAGTCTAACATGAAAAACTGAAGACTAAAGGACCCCCCAAAAGGACTGCTTTTTACTATTAAGAATTTGCTCTCTGGCCGGGGTGGCTCAGTGGTTGAGCATTAACCCATGCAACATGAGGTCGCTTGGTTCGATTCCTGGTCAGGGTGCATGCCTAGGTTGCAGACTTGATCCCCAGTAGGGGACATGCAGGAGGCAGCCAATCCATGTTTCTCTCTCATTGATGTTTATCTTTCTCTATCCCTCTCTCTTCCCCTCTCTAAAATCAATGAAAACATTTTTTTTAAAAAAATTGCTGAGTGCTAGAGCAAGCAAAAGGATAGAAGTATGGGCTGGAAATACAAAGTAAAATCTATAGTCTAGTGATACTTAAGAGCCAAGTCACACTAGAGCAAGATGTGTCAATAAATACAAGCTCTTCTTCAAGATATTTGACAAGTTTTGAACCTGAAGAGGACAGGAAGCTGAAGAATAAAGCTGAAAACTAGTAAAGGATAAAACTTGCAGGGAGGAAGAAAAAGAGAACTCTCAGACCCTCAACAAAAGAAACTCCAAAAGCAACAAAAAGGGTGTTCAGAGCCACAAAGGCAGAATAGACTCTGTCTTGCAGGACTTAGGAGTCAACTCTCACCAGGACTAGCATAGCAACATACAACCGGTTGGATAGAATAGCTCTATGACAGAAATTCATACCCTGCATGAGAGTTAAAATACTAGGCAATTCAATCAGAACTGTTTCATTGAAGTTATATAATAAATGTTCTTCTATTTCTGTTTCTTATATTTCTAAATACATGTACATATATGCATATATAGTGTTATATATTATATATGTTTATACACACACACACACACACACACACACTAGAGGCCCGGTGTGTGTGTAGGGGGGGTCCCTCAGCCTGGCCTGCACCCTCTCCAATCCAGGACCCCTCGGGGGATGTCTGACTGCCTCTTGTAATCCAGGACCACTGGCTCCTAACCACTCGCCTGCCTGCCTGCCTGCCTGCCCGATCACCCCTAACCACCTCTGCCTGCCTGCCTGATCACCATTAACTGCTCCACTGCTGGTCTGAACGCCCCTAACCACCTCTGCCTTGCCCCACACCCGGGACTCAGGATTCCCTCCTCCAGCTGATTGCAGGCACCCAGGACCTGGGCTTCCCTCCCTCTGGCCAGCCACAGGCACCCAGGACCCAGGCCAGCCACAACTGCAGGGGACCGTGGGCAGGCGGCTTGTCCCTCACCCGGGCCATAGCTGCAGGCACTGGCTTCCAGGACTGCAGGGCATGCAGCTTGTCCCTCTCCCAGGCCGCAGCCTGGCTGGTCCCCATTCCTCTCTCGTGAGCTCATTTGTGCCTGGCTGGTCCCCATTCCTCTCTCGCGAGCTCATTTGTGCCTGGCTGGTCCCCATTCTTCTCTCCCCAGTGTTGAGTGTCTGAGCTGTTACGGTGTGATGGCATGAGGGCGTGATGGTGTGAGGGCATGATGACCATTTGCATATTAGCTCTTTATTATATAGGGGATATATATATATATATATATATATTACATGATACATGTATATATAATGTTGGGTAGCATAATATAGTAAAAACAGCATGATTTGGACTAAAATAAACTTTAATTTTTTGGGGAGGTACTTGTTCTAGCTGTTATTTCATAGTTAAGTATATTCTAGTCCAAATTTTTATTTTAACATTCCAAATATACAATTATTAAAAAGCCACTTAGCATTTTTATAATAAAGTTTATCCTATCAGTGAATTAACATTAGAAGACTTCAATGAAACTTTCAATCAAGCTTTGAATCAAAGTCTTTAATCAAATATATATGGTGAAAATATTTATAAGCCATATATGTAGTGAAATTTGCCTGAATATGAAAAAAACTTTGATTAAATCAATTTACCAATATGCTTTTCCAATTTGCTTAATTTAAGCTTTATAGAAAAGAAAGGCATTTCAGGTAATAATTGAATTATCTTTGTTTTGCAAATTGCAAATTATAATTACAAACATGTTACCTTTGCCATTTTTCAGCATTCACAATCTTAATTGTTCTAAAAATATGCCTCTTTAATTATATGACTTAGGAAAGAATAACTGTTATTTAAGAAAAAAATAATTTACTATAGATATGACAATGTTAATTGTGATAGGCAAAACCAGAAATATTGATTTTATTTTCCATATTCTCCAGGCATAGTGAAAAAGGTCCTTTATCTTTATCCTAAGGCTGTTTTATTAACAGAAATAGAATTTTCAGCTAATCATGATACCTTAAGGCTCAATAAAGAATAGCAAAAAAGTACTGATGGATGAAATCATGTAGGAAATAAAACCATTGATTTCAACTAGTTTCTCCAATATAACATTATAAAATTCACGCTTGAATCACAAATTTCTAGTTTTTGCTGGGCATTCCACTTCATTATCCTCACATAGATTTAAAATAAAACTCATTATTTTCCCTTCCCCAATTACACAACCACCTATCCTCTCTCACCTGCCTACAGTAAGTACTTATTTAGCCACACCTAAAAATAGAAAGCTAGCTTTTACTTTTCTTCACCTTTCCCTGTCATATCTAAAAATCTTTAGTTATCAATTGTACCCTCTCTCACCTTATCCCTGTCTTTCCTTTACTACCAAAAAAATCCTGGCATGGGCTCTAAAATACTATTTACCATACACACACACACACACACACACACACACACACACAAATAATAAATCCTGGCATGGGCTCTAAAATACTATTTACCAAAAATATCCTGCATGAGCTCTAAAATACTATTTGACAACTAGACTAATTGCCTCTTTAATGTTCAGCTCATCCAGTCTTAAACCATAGGAATCTCAATAGCAAATAAGTTATTGTACTAAAACATGACAGAAATCTGCTAGAAATGTTCATTGGCTCCCAAGTGCCTACGAAAAATAAATTCAGAAAAGTCTCCTGTCATGTAAAGCCATCTTAAATTTGAAGGCAAATACACAATTGTAAAACCTAGTTCAAGTGAAACCTCTTCTATGAAGCATCCTTTTTTTTCTGAGTATAAAAAGAAATTTATTTGTTTATGAGAGCCATGATGTGGAGCATTAAAAATTTCTTCTGGGCCCAGCTGGCATTGCCCAGTGGTTGAGTGGCAACCTATGAACCAGAAGGTCATGGTTCTATTCCCTGGCAGGGCATATGTCTGGGTTGTGAGCTCAAGCTCCAGTGTGGGGCATGCAGGAGGCAGCCAATTGAAGATTCTCTCTCATCACTAATGTTTCTTTCTCTCTCCCTCTCCCTTCCCCTCTGAAATACACACACACACACACACACACACACACACGCATGCGCATGCGCGCTAGTGTCTCAGTGCATGGATTTGTGCACATTGAAAGGAAATTAGAAGAAATATTTTAATATTGCTATTCGCTCTTTCTCTATAATACAAGTGTCAACCAAATTCACAATCGACAATGACAGATCAAAACACACACATGCAATTGATGCCAGCAAGAGCTTTATATGTATCGTGCATTCACGAGTCAACTTAGCCTTTTGTATATAGATAAACTTGCTTAATTAGACCTGCTTTCTGATGTAGCTAAACTTTTTCCAGCCCAATGAAGCACCCCAACTTCTCTTTCAGATAATTATCAGCAACACAGCAGTAAATATCAACACGAAGCAGATTATTATTGTAGATCACGCAGAGAGAACAAAGGATAAAATATTTAACTGTAGCAGTGTTTGACTATATTCTGCGCAGTGAGAAAACCTGAAGTCATTTTCAAGGTCCACCATTTCTTACTTCTTTTCAGTCGGGTCAAGTTTCTAAACTTTATAAATCTCCATTTTCTGGCTAATGAAAAGAAAATAGAATTCTACCTAGTCTCCTATCTACCTACTCCAGGACTTCTGTAAGGATCAAATGAGATGAGGCACATGAAAACGCTTTACAAACATATGGTTGACCTATAAAAAGTTTGTACCTGGCTATAAAGCAAGTTGGGTTTCTGGGCTGAAGAAACTCCAAGGAGGCTAGTCACTAGGGAGAAGAAGCCGGGCGTTGTTATGTGACATCATTACCCAGCACCCACAGTGACTGTTTCCGGGTTGGGCTGAGCTGTTGGTCGCATTTTGCACCAAGGGTCTTGGCAGCGTTGGCTGAGATTTGGTGGGGTGTTGCTCCAGGGTGGTGGTGGGGCCTGTGTCCCAGTTGGGGGAAGCTGAGTATTGGTTTGTCAGTGCCAGGTCCGCAGTGCCATTTTTTTTTAAATGGCCAGTGAGCGTCATGGCAGCTCCTGCATTGAGCGTCTGCCCCCTAGTGATCAGAGCATGTCATAGCTACTTGTCAGATGGTCAGATAGACTCTTGAGCTTTTAAATATATAGACTAGAGGCCCGGTGCACAGATTCTTGCACTGGTGGGGTCCCTCGGCCTGGCCTGCACCCTCTCGCAATCCAGGTCCCCACCAGTGCACTATCTGGGCAGGGGAAGGCTTCAGGGTATATCTGGCCCATCTCGCCCAGTCCCAATGGGGCTGATTGGGGCTAACCAGTCAGGAAGGGACTGTGGGAGGGCTCCAGGGCGTGTCCGGCCCATCTTGCTCAGTCCTGATCAGCTGGACTCCAGCAGCAAGCTAACCTACCGGTCAGAACATCTTCCCCCTGGTGGTCAGTGTGCGTCATAGCTACTGGTCAATCAGTTGACCAGTCAAATGGTTGACCGTTTGCTTAGGCCAGCCGTGGGCAAACTAAGGCCCACGGGCCGAATCCGGCTCGTTTGAAATGAATAAAACTAAAAAAAAAAGACCGTACCCTTTTATGTAATGATGTTTACTTTGAATTTATATTAGTTCACACAAACACTCCATCCATGCTTTTGTTCCGGCCCTCCGGTCCAGTTTAAGAACCCATTGTGGCCCTCGAGTCAAAAAGTTTGCCCACCCCTGGCTTAGGCTTTTATATATATAGTAATTAAAAGTTCTTCTGGGAATATGATTGGGGAGAAAATGTGGTGATCTAATAAGACTCAGCAATCCTCAAGCATGTTAAAAGATGTGCACAAACTCTTTTCGGTGAACTCTGTTCTTACTTGAGGCCAAAGGAGTTTGCTTGGCAGCACCCTGATGTCAGAGAGGTTAAAAGGCCCTGGCTCAACAGAATTTATTGGAAACCTTTCTTCTTTTTCTCCTTTTGTTTCCACTGGTATTTCATCTAGCATAGCATCCATCGCAACCTCAACTTGCTTTTGTAGTTTTTCTCTTTTTTTTTTAAACATATTTTATTGACTTTTTACAGAGAGGAAGGGAGAAGCATAGAGAGTTAGAAACATCAATGAGAGAGAAACATCGATCAGCTACCCCCTGCACACCCCCCACCGGGGACTTGCCCGCAACCAAGGTACATGCCCCTGACCAGAATCGAACCTGGGACCCCTCAGTCTGCAGGCTGACGCTCCATCCACTGAGCCAAACCGGTCAGGGCTGTAGTTCTTCTTTTCTCTACCTTTTTGAGGCTTTTGGTGGTAAGTCCTGGCCATCAAGGGCCACACGCAACCCTGTCCTCAGCAGAAGCATCACAATTCTTGTCCCAATGAGAGTCTCCGAGCTGCTGCTCATCCTGGTCTCTCCTTTTCTTGGTCTTGGGTTGGGTGTAATTCTCTACATTTTTATCTTTTTGCCTTTCTTTTCTTTCCCCTTTTCCTTTCCATTTTGGGTCTCTGGAAGGTCAGGCCCTGAAACCATGACCTACGGTTTATTCTTTAGCTCTGCTGTCTGCTTTGCAAAATCTCCTGGATGGGGAAGGCACCGGTTGTCCTGGTGGAGGATTCATTCCCATCTGGAGTGGCAGGGCTGAAAGCACCCTCAGGAGTCTTCTTATTCTGTCTTTTCCCCCAAATGCAGCCAAGATCTGTTTTGCTCTGAGTTGACAGATCCCTCCTCAGTGGTTCTCAACCTTCTGTCCCTTTAAATACAGTTCCTCATGTTGTGACCCAACCATAAAACTATTTTCGTTGCTACTTCATAACTGTAATGTTGCTACTGTTATGAATCGTAATGTAAATATCTGATATGAAGCTGCTTATGTGAAGATCATTTAATGAACACAATTTTTGGAGATTTTGGACTTTTCTTCAAGATCGAAAGATTTATTTTCCTTGTTGTCTGAGAAGGAGACTGCTGTTTCCAGTCCATGGCAAGTGTTCAGTTTAGCCAGAAGCTGATTAAAATAATCCTAATGAGCAACCCAGTTGTCTTCATTATTGATTGCAGTTCCAAGTCCCAGGTGGTTATTTTTAACTTGAACTTTAATATGTTCTGTGACTCCTTGCATCTCTAAATCTTTTCCTTTAGATCATCTCATCTTCTCCAGCATCCTCTGGCCATACTTGGAATAATCATTACTCCATGTGGTATTTCTTAGATCCACAGCACACTTCTGCTTCCGACCACGCTCAGCCTGCATCAATGTGTTGCAGATCCTGTCACCACGCAGGCCTCCAGAATGGGCCTCCCAGCCTGAGCCACTGGGGCTAGAGGGCTGCCAGCTTGCAGAGAAGTTGGAACCACCAGACTTACATGTCAGGTGAACTGAAGTGGCTCCAGGAAGCATTTTTGATCACCCTAGCTCAGTGATGGCGAACCTTTTGAGCTCGGCGTGTCAGCATTTTGAAAAACCCTAACTTAACTCTGGTGCCGTGTCACATATAGATATTTGCAACCATAGTAAAACAAAGATTTATATTTTGATATTTATTTTATATATTTAAATGCCATTTAACAAAGAAAAATCAACCAAAAAAATGAATTTGCGTGTCACCTCTGACACGCGTGTCATAGGTTCGCCATCACTGCCCTAGCTAGAAGAGACATCCTTCAATGTTTAATTCTTCTTTACTCATTATTTACATAAACACATAAACATGTGAATAGCACTTTAAGCAAACATACCATATCTATTTGAACATTTATTTCTTACTTTGTCAACACAAAAGCAGAAAGAGAATAAAGTCATCTGATCAGAAGGTAGACAAGGTTTCCTCAGCTAAGCCTCTATTTACCCAACATGTTTGCAGGTTAAATTTCCTTTTATTCTCTCAAATTAAAGAAAACTGACGGTAGCAATCCAGGAGTATAGGGGCTCCACATAACACTAGGATCTAGGCTCTTTCCTGCTTTCTGTTGCACCAGACTTAGATGATGACCCTATCCTTATGTTCTCAAGATACTGAACATAACTCCTGCCATAACATTCTCATTTCAGAAATGAAGGGCAAGGTCAAAAGGTAAGAATTGTGCTTAACAGCTAAAACAGCCTTCTCTGAGGAACTTTCCTAGAAGTTCAATCCAATAACCTTTGTTCTCTTTGCATTAATTAAGACTCTGTTGAGTCAGGGCCTTTTAACCTCTCAGACATCTATACCTATAAGGGAACTTGGAAAAAGCTGCTGTTTTACCTGGGAATGTTGTTTTTCTAAATAAAATTGGGTTCTGCTAGTAAGGAAGAAAAAGAGAATACATATGGAGTAGGCAAGTAGTAATCTCAGTCACAGCTCTCTACTTTTGAGGGCACTAGAACTACTGAAAAAAAACTAACTCAGTTCTAGAATACTACCCATGACTTTAAACAATCTCTATTTAAAAGTTATTTTGACCTATGGTTTATAGGCTTTGTTGTTTAATTCTTGCTCATCCGTTGGGTCTCAAATCTTCCCTGAATTCATTTGGCTCTGTCAGGTCTCCTGCCATATATTTTCAGAATACACTGCTCTTAACTTTGCAGCAGTTGTTACACTTGCAATTAAACAAGCTTCTAATTATTCAATTAATGTCATCCATCCCCAGAGGAATGTAAATTCTTGAGGGTTCAGAAATAATCTGTTTTGTTCATTATTGTATATTCAGTGAAGGCAAGTGCCTTGCACGCAGGAAGTGATCAATGAATTCTTTTTAATCACTGAGTGGATCTATGAGTTAACAAATGAGTAAAAGAATCTATCAGTATCTGTCTACCTTGAAGATTTCCTGCTTTGTTTGGCTGTATCACTGAGTTCCTCCATAATATTAAGGCTGACACTATGTCTTGAAAATATTTTCACCCCAATGGTGTTTAAATTTTTCTCACATATAAGCAGTTCTATATAAAATGTGTGTTGTGTAAAGACTGCTCAAGTACTGCTTCCCCTAAAAATGTTCCTGTTTCTAATAAAGAAAATTATCATTTGTAACCTCAGCAATGATGTAGAAGTATGGATATATCCACGCAAACTGATCAAGGACTAACTTTCACAAAATCATTACCATGGGTCTCCTTGAAGTTCAGTTTGGTTAATATTTTATGTGAGATGCACTTCTTTCTCTTTGCTATCAAAAAGGTGACTTTTAAATTTGATGCTTAGGCTTTCCATGACCACCTCTGACATTGGTTTTACAGGGGAAAAAATGTATATTTCAGCAGATTAAAGTAAAACACGTGAACAGAAATGGCCTTCATAACCTTTCTCTTCCTGTAAATGCTAATGCTACTGAGGCAGAAAAAAAGCATAGATTATTGCCAGTTATAATAACTCTAATTGACATGAGATAATTTCTTCAGTTTTACCAACTCAATACAAATCCAAAAGTTAATTCTTTTCTAAATTGAATGTGAAAAAGAAGTTAATGTGAGTTATTCTTTAATATACATATATAATTGCCCCCAGATTCAATTGGACATTTAAATAACACACTAAAATCATCTTGACAAACTTAGAAAATTTAGAAGAGGTAAATTTTGAATGTGATTTGTGAGAGACCTGTGACTCTGAATCATAGAGTTGTGAAAAATATTCATTAACTCTAGGGAAATGTCTACAAGAAATATTCAAATCAATTTATGTTCAAACTTTTTGAAATCAAATGACCCCTGTTGTCATCTACTTACGTTCAGTGGGGCAAGAATTATCCCTTGCATACAAAGAGGGATCATTTCAAGGTAGTGATACTGAAATACCACAGAACTTGAAATCAAAATCACTTGAGTCATATCCACAGCCTTATATTAGCCTCAAGGATCTCACCTGCTCATCCAACCCATTCCCACCATGATCTATGCTGAAGGTCATGTTCAGAAATATTCAGTGGGTCACTATGCAGGAGAGGCATCTTTCTCTTTTCTTTTGTTCCTGTGAGATTGTCAGTGAGGCAAGTCATAGAACTATTTATATTTGGAAGATGCCTCAATGATAATAAGCTAAGTGTGGGTAGAATGGTCCAGGCTTATTTTCTGTAAGCTATACATATCTTAGCATCCTTATTACCTACTTCAAAAATAGTTATGGTTATATCTAGACAGAGAGAATAGAAGTGATGACAAAGAGGAACAGACTATGAAGAAGATAAAAAGAGAAGAGAGAAAGCAAGGTGATTAAGACAAAGAGGGTATGGAACAGGAGAAAATGAACATTGTGTAGACAGAGACAGGAGGTTCTGGTAATGTTCACCACTCAGGCAAATAACTCTTTTCCATTTATGACAGACAGATTATAGACCTCAACAGCAAAGGGAAAATTATACATTTGAAATGTAGGAAACCTAATTATTCTTCCCTAATGTTTCTATATATTATCTGCTGAATAAAATATATTTTAAGTATGCCATCTTCTTCCAGATTTATAATGCTTATATAACACTAAAGAATTATTCAAGTTAGCTTATATTTAATGTCAAGTTTAATAGCAAATTTTTAGTGACACTAAATACTTGTTCATTAAATAGATCAATGATTTTCAACCTTTTTCATCTCTTGGCACACATAAATTACTAAAATTCTGCACACCAAAAATACATTATATTTTTTGCAGATCTGACAAAAAATAGGTATAATTTCCATTTCTTCACACTGAATGGGTATTGTTGTGTTGGCTATCGTCATTTTTTATTTAAAAATCTAAGGGAAAAGAGGTCAGTGTCCCTGACTAAATAGCCAGGTATTGCATATTTTAAAAAATACTTGTGGTATATCAGCATGCCTGCCACAGCACACACATTGAAAATCGCTGGAATAGATAGAGAAGCAACATAAGCAGAATAAAACATTAGATGAAAGGGCTTAAATGGTGCTATCACTATTTTTATATGGCTAAAGGTTATAGCCATCTAAAAATATCTGAAATATTTGTACCTCCCTAAGGAATAAAGATAATGATCATCTAAACTAAAAATGTTAATATCCTTACTTCTTCCTTTCCCTTCCTATGAAGAACTGCTATACTCTTCCCTTCAGTATTATAAGTAAAATACTATTTAAAAGGTAATGTTTTCAAGTGCTACACTATTTTAGTATTGGTCTGTCAGCCGAACAATAAAAATGTACTGAGTTTTTACTAAGCACTGGCATTGGTGTCCACCTGTGATAAAGACACTGAAGCTGTGTAACTTAGGTTCTAGCCCTGGTGCAGAAGTTTTGCTAACCATATGACCATGGGAATATTTTATGCCTCAATATCCTCAGTGGTAATATGGATAGAACAATAATAGCTCCCACCTCCTAGGGTTATTGAAAAGATTAAATGGGTTAATATAGGTGCAACACAGAGTGCCAGGCACATAAGTGAGCACTACTTAAATGTTAGCTATTATCATACCTCATTATTATCTTTTAAATATATATTTTTATTGATTTCATGAGGAAGGGAGAAGGAAAGAGAGATAGAAACACCCATGATGAGAATCATTAATCGGCTGCCTCCTGCAGGCCCCCTACTGGGGATCAAGACCACAACCCACGCATGTGCCCCTGGCCAGAATCAAACTCTGGACCCTTCAGTCCACAAGCTGATGCTCTATCCACTGAGCCAAACCGGCTAGGAGCCATACCTCATTATTAATAGCTCAGATATGTGGGTGGTATTTGATTTTCAAAAAAACCCCAAAAAACTACTAAAAGTACTGTTTGAAAGTATTATATTCCTCAATGTCAGAAATAAATTAAGTTTAGAATAAGCAGTTTAGAAAAATATCAGTATATCTGTTTCAAGTGATTAAATGCACAAAGACTGACATGGAATTGTAACTTGATTATGAGCCAAACATAATTTAACAAATATCTTTATTAGACATGAAAAATAAAACAGAAAGGCCTCTATCATTTATTAACATTATTGAAGACATGTCATGCTAAAAAAAAAACACCCTTATTTTAACCATTTTCCATGCATTTCAGGAGGATGGATCAATTATTTTTAAAAGTATTATTTATTGAACATTTTAAAATGCCTTTGCTATAGTTACTGGGAATCTACATTTCAGTATATTAAAGAAAATGTAATTTTTCTAGACCCAAGTTCTGGTTTTGTAAAACACACTTTCAATACCTTAAAGGTATAACTACCTTGAGACAACTAAATTTCTGATTTGTCAAGTCCATATTAATGCCAGTACAATGAAAGGGAACGTCAATGAAGCATGCACAAAAGCATGTGAAAAAGAAGACAAGTGTAAGAGAAAAAAGAAAAGTCCATGCTTTCAGGTTAGAAAGCATCTAATTCACATATCTCATAAAGCCACTCCAAATTTGTGAGCGTATTCAGGGCAAATATAGAAAGGAAAAAATACACATAAAATAAAAGCCAAAAAAATGAACAACAAAAACCAACAACCCATAAGTGGAAAAGAATATCTGATAACTTAATCATACGGTCCTGAATAGAAAGGGAAAACTGGCATAAAACACTCTGTTTACCTGAAATAGATACTATCAAGCAGCTTTGAAAGAGGGGAGACACTGCATCCTGCCTCCACTGCCTGTTCCTGGCTGAGACACCCAAGACCAATACCACATAGACTACCAGACCAGTATAGATCATCTTTGATGCAATCAGTTATTGCTCTATTTTCCTTTCCCATCACTACACTCATGCATTTTAAATAATATTCTCATTGTAAACATTTAAAATAGAAAACAGAAAAAGAAAGTCTCTCTCTTACCAACCTGCACAGTCCTGCCTGACAAGATAACTCCTATATTATGCTACTGTTACTGAAACCAGTCTTTATCAATGAGCATGTGGCTCATTTCCACTTTTGCATGGTTATAAACAATTACACAGTACATGAAAACACATACATATTTCTTAAGCTTATGTGCAAATGTCAATAAAATAAATTCCTGAAAATTTTAATTGTTAGGGCAAGGGATAGGTGCAATTTAACCTTTGGCTGAATTTACCAAGTTGCTTCAGAAAGGTTTTATCCAAATAGTCTGTCTATTTCCTCTACCCTTGCTAACACTGAGCACTGTCTTTTAAAGATATTTTTTAATGTATTTTTATTGAGAGGAAAGGGAGAGGGAGAGGGAGATAGAAACATCAAGGATGAGAAAGAAGCATTGACCTGCTACCTGTTGCATGCCCCACACTGGGGATCAAGCCCACAACCCAGGCATATGCCCTGACTGGGAATCTAACTGTGACCTCCTGGTTCATAGGTCGATAGGTCGATGCTCAATAACTGAGCCACGCTGGCTGGGCTTAAAAATGTTTTAAATAAGAAAACATAATTCCATTTTTAACATTTATATTTAGTTTTGAGTGAGTATGAGCATCTTTTCATTTCTATATTAACAATCTACAGCTCATTTTCTAATTGACTACTTCATTCTTTTTCTTTCTTGTTTTACAAATTCTTCTATATTAAGAAAATAGCCGTTGTCTTCGTATGTATTTAAAATATTATTCCTAGTTTATAATTTATCTCTTGTCACTTATTTATAGCATTTGTTTTATGGTTTAACATTTTCAGAGTTCTGTTTATTTGTAGTAAAGTGTTTTAGAGTAATTTTTATTTAGTTTTTCTATGGAAGAGTATTTACCTCTTCGAAGGCAAATTTACCTGGCGTTTCCTTTATAGTTCCCCTGTTTTATGCTTTGTTCAAAAAGTCCTCTGAAATTAAAGATTATTTTTAATCCAAATTTGTCTTTAATTGAACATTTAAATCTTTAATCAATTTAATTTGTTTCACAGGGAAAGTAATCAATTTATAGTTCTGCAACTCTTAAAAACCTGTCATTCTCAGATTATAAAGATAACTAATAGAGAAAAGGAGAACCAGGCACAGAACATGTATTGTAGGAAGACCCAATCATAAAAGTAAAACATTATAGTCATGGATAGAGAGAAAATATTCTCATAATAGTACTTAGTGCTGTAGTTTTCCATGAACTCTTTCAGTTCAAAGTGGGAAAAATAGGCTGGGGGCTAGGGATGGGGTGATGAAAAGAATCTAGTTGCTCTAGATCAGGAGTGGGGAATGTTGGCTGTGGGCTGTATGAGGCCCGTGAAATCATTTGGTCTGGCCCTGCCAAGGCATTAGGGGTGAGTTAAATGTTTGACGAAAGATAGCAGGCTAATTTTTAAGGTGATAATTTTGAATGGCCCATGAATGATGTTATAAATATCCAAATGGCCCTTGACAGAAAAAAGTTCCCCACCCCTGCTCTAGATGAATGCTACTAGACATTGAAAATTGATAATATATACATATATATTATATATGTATATATATATTGTACTATATGTATATGTACTACATATGTGTGTGTGTGTGTGTGTATATATATATATATATATCAACTTGAACAATAGATATAGATTAGATGATCACCTATCACTCAATTCAATAGTGAGTAGGGTTAAAAGAAAGCCACAAAATCTATATGTTATATATACTAGGTTTAGATTGTTTTATCCAGTTTGATGTTTAAAAATGTATAGCTACATGTTTGATAGACCAAGATGATGAATATGAAAGTCTTTGATTTTTTATTCTCTGTCTTTCTCCATAAGTTTGAAATATTTCCTAAACCCAAGATTTAAAATTGACATGTGGCCCTAGCTGGTTTGGCTCAGTGGATAGAGCATTGTCCTGAGGACCAAAGGGTCCCAGGTTTGATTCTGGTCAAGTGCATATCCCTGGGTTGTGGGCTCGTTCCCCAGTAGGGGGTATGCAGGAGGCAGCTGATCAATGATTCTCTCTCATTGTTGATGTTTCTATCTCTCTTTCTCCCTCTCCCTTCCTTTCTGAAATCAATAAAAATATATTTTAATAAAATAAAATGACATGTGAAAAAATAACATAACAAGAACTAATATAACTATATTTAACTACTTTTAAGATGATAAGGATCCTATAATTACAAAAATACTCAGAATTTTTATAATTTCATAAAAATTTTATATTTTATAATTTTATAAATTCAAAATTATAAAAATTTAAAACTTTCATATGACATGATTATTGAAAAAAATTTAGAGAGAAACAATAAATCCCACTTAGTAATAAACCTTTCTTAGTAGTAGTATAGTTGCTTTTAATGGAATTTTCTGTGTAGAACATGAATATCTCTTAGAAAGCAATAAGAAAAAAATTTAAATTCTACAATAGAAAAGAGAAAAGGACATGATTGGCTGAATTTAAACAAATAAAATTAACCAATAAACAAAAGTCAATGATCAATAATCAAAATAATACAATTTAAATATTTACTGAAAATTGACCAAGATGCTGATATGGGGTGCTCCTGAGCATCCCACCTCCTACAAACATAGCAAACATACAGCTAAACATAGAACAATTCCTTCTGATCCCTCAACCAGATCCAGAAATTAGCTGAACAATTACACATTGGATGAATAAGAAAGTACCCACCATCAAAATGGTTAGCAAAGGCTGAGACACACTCTCACCATAAACCCCACTCCTGGCACAGGTTCAAACAATCAGGAGAAACTCTTAGCTTCTCCCTGAGGAGTGAGGGGCTTGGATTCCACAAACAGTGCCCCACGTTTTAAGACTCCCACCATAGGGAAGGACTCCCACAACACCTATCTCTGAAAGCCAACAGGTTTGTACCCACACGACTATCACTAAGAAGCAATTCTTAAGGGGTGCAGAACTCACAGGGCTATTCCCCAAGGGCTCTTGCAGAAAGGGTGGGCAAAATCAACTATGTTCCAGCTGATAACTCACTTAATTTTCACTCCTTTTTCAGGCTTAACTGATTTCAAATAATGGGTGAGGCCAGACTAAAATTTGAACAAAGAAAACTTATCTACTAGACTTTTTCATGGGTATAAATAAAAGATAAAGTTTATGGTACAAAACCAGCAACAGTTGACAAATTGAGGGCGCACAAATACCAGTGATTCTGGATGTTTGTGATTCCATTGCTCCATATTATCAGTAGTGCCTGGACCAGAACAGTCATCAGTTTGAGAATAGGCTTTGACCAAAACAAATTATTCATTGCTGTAGATTCTTTAAAATTTTTTAAATGAACTGTATATTAATAAACACTGACTTTATAATCATTCAAAGTGTGTATAGATTTTTTGGGACACCCTGTATTTATAAACAATACATTGGATTTGGAGATGAGGTTTTCAAAACATTTCTAAAGCTTTCATTTTGGTTAACCAATTTAAATATTTTTCAAAACGAAAAGAAGGTGCTCAATTTTTAATATTCTTAGTAATCTCATTATTTCTTGATTCCTCCTTTCCTTCCTTCCAAAAGTTAGTTAAGAACCACTGCCTTGCCTTTCCCTTTTTCCAAGCAAAATATTTAATTTAATATCACAAAACATACTGCACTCTGAAAGGCTTTTAGGCCAAATCATATAATATCATCTAAGATCTATAAAAATTTGATATTTTAAAGGCAAATTAAATAATGTTTTTATACTGATCATTTTTAATGTATACTGTTAAAACCTAGACAATACAAATTAAAGTTGATGTGCGGTGCCACTTGACAATGCAAGGAAGCTCTAATCAAACAATAGCACAATGTGACATTCTTTTTTAAAAGTTTTTTTTATTGATTAAGTTATTACATATGTGTCCTTATCCCCACATTACTCCCCCCCCACACTCATGCCCTCACCCCCTTGTTGTCTGTGTCTATTGGTTAGGCCTATATGCTTGCATATAAGTCCTTTGGTTGATCTCTTCCCCTTACCCCCACCCTCCCCTACCTTCCCTCTGAGGTTTGAACAATGTGACATTCTTAAATATTACCTGCAATGTTGCTGAAAAGTCTAATAATCAATGCACTATATTTCCTACTCTTGATTTTATGAATATGCTTTATTCTCTGTTGTATTAAATATGAAATATTGTCCCTGCTTTGATTCTTTGAAACAATAAAGTTAATAAAGACATTTACTTCTCAGACTGTATCTGAATTTCATTATCATTTCTGCATTGTCAGCACTCATGTAGTTCAAATGGTGTTGTCACATTAATCAGCAGTTATATCATCATTTAATGATGCTCCTAAGCATAAAAAAATGCTCATAATATAATTATACAATGTTTTTTTATAGATGAAATAATAAGATAACCAAATTACATTTGGATGAACAGGGAAATGTTAAGTGTGAGTTGGAATCAGAATACATGCTCTTTATTCTATCTGTTAAATTTAAAAGAGATTAATTTGAACAGATTAAATCAAATTATTTCTTAGGGATATTAAATAAATTTACTATGAAAAATAAGGACCAATATATTCGTTTTCTAATACTGTGTAACAAAATGCCACAAACACAGTGATTTAAAATAATGCCCATTTATTAGCTCACAATTCTGTAGGTTAGTAGTCTGGGGTAGACATTGCTGGGTTCTATTCTCAGGGTACCACAAGCTAAAAATCAAAGTTTAAATCTTGCTGGGCTCTTAACCTGGAAGCTCAGGGGAATAATGTACTACCAAACTAACTCAGGTTGTTGGCAAAAACCATTTCCTTGCAGCTATAGCAAGTCCTTATTTCCATACTGACTATTAACTGAGGGCCTGTCCCTGCTTAGAAACCTCCAAATTCCTATTCAATGTCTGTCTCCATCTTCAAAACAGCAACAACCTATTCAGTCCCCCCAGAATTCTAATTTATTTGGTTTCTTCTCTTCCCCAGTTGGAGAAAGTTCTCCACTCTTAAGGATTTACCATTGGACCCATTTAGATAATCCAGAATAATATCCTTATTTTAAGGTAGACTGTGCCATATACAAAATTTATCACAGGAGTAGTAATTCATCATATTCAAAAATTCCAGGGATTAGAACACAACTTCTTTGGGAGACATTTTAAAAATTCCATCAAATTTCATTAAGCAATGAATAGAGGATTATTTTTAAGATGAGAACAACCACTGTGTATTAATAGTTAATATATACTTAGAGCTATAGCTAGGGGGACTAAAATTCAGTAAGTGAGTCAAAAACATCTTTATAACCTGTTACTTAATAATGGGTATATATGAATTAATTTAATGTCCTGACAGTATTTAATTTCATATTTCAAGTAGTTGACTAAAGTATTCATTGAAAATCTGTTATAATATCAAGTTACATTGTCACCATTCTTACAATTATAGACAAGAAGATACTTGAAAGTATAAAAGTTTTATTTTCCATTAATGATTGAAAAGCAAACAGAAGGAATGCAATGAAGCATCCATTTTGCTATCATAAGGCAATCATGAGAATTAACCACATGTTAAGTTTGAAGGAGTAGAAAATAGGAAGAGTTTGCTGCATCAGCCCTGGGCTGCCAACTTTCAGATACCAAGCTATATGGTAAAAACAAATTTCTGTTTGGTCAGCACTGTAATGGGGCTTTTGTTACATGTAGTAATAGAACAATAGCTAAAACTGATAAACAGCTAAGAAGAGAATTAGTGTACTGGAAGATAGCATTGAAGAAATCACCCGAAATACTAAAGAGGTAACTAGCTGAAAATGTAACAAAGAGATTAGGAGAAATGAATGAGAATTCCCAGAATGCATCTAATAGGAATTTCACAAAGAGTTAATTGGGAGAATTTTGGAGAGATCATATCTACAAAGGTCATGGCTGACATTTTTCCAATATAAATGAAATGTGAATTCTCAGATTCAGGTTAGTGAATCATATTCCAATGAGGATAGTAAAAAATAAATACACACTTAATGTATATAATGAAGCAACAGAATATCAAAGAAAAGATTATCTTTAAAAAAAACAGAAAAAAATAAAGATTACATGCAGCTGTAGAGAAAATAATATTCTCTAGATAATCTAAACAGAACAGATTTATTACAACATATTAATAGCTTATATCAATGTTAGTGGACCAATAAATGGATTCTAGGCTGAAATTTCAGGAATGCATCTCAAAATATACCTCGGCTCTAGGCTGCCATGTGAACTGCTGCTCCTTGCATGTTATTCCTGGAAACTTTCAGATAGTGATCCAAACATGATTGGGTTTTGCCCTTCAAATGCATTTGTGTAAGCTTGAATTTGGAATTGAGTTTTGTGAATTGAGAGACACTGCATGAGGACTTCTTTTCTGGGGAGAATATATTAGAGGCAGTGTGTCTTAACTGACAGTTATAGCAAGGAAAACT